>NW_027117454.1:0-38659 GCF_038497645.1 Lipomyces chichibuensis | reverse complement strand
TTTTTCTTTTCTAGCTCCCACCCCCCCCCCCCCCCCCCTCTCTCACTACAGCCAATTGCTCTTCTTGAAAGGCATACTAGCCCTCCGGCGCTTCTAGTATATATATATATATATATATATCGACTCTTAACCGTTTTCGCGGCAGTATTTGGATATTTCTTTATTCTCGGTGAGGCAGAGTGACGGGGGCTCTGCGCCGACGGGTGATATCGTCGTCGACCGTCACAACCGCAAGTTTATAACACAAATTCCGGTATCTATATAAGAAAACACGCAATGGGTTTATTGTACGTCATGAGCATTTTCCTAATTTTCAGATTCTCTCGGACTCAGACTTTAAAATGCTTTTGGTCGACTTAATGGGACCGGAAGCGCCGATCGTTGATTATTAATTGACAGAACAATGCCAATAGCTAACGACACTTCTTTGCAATTGAAGATCTCTAGGAACTCCATTGCCCTGGAAAGAGGTCCAGAAGCACGTAGACCACGTCAGGCAACATGGTATCCAGGTATTTCACACCTTTTTTTTTGTGTTTTTAAAATTTTTGTATCGGTTATGTAAGCGTGCACATGCTAATTTTGAGGTCGGATGTATAGCAATTCTTGCATATATGGAAAAACACAAAAGATAAGCGTGGGAATAGCCTGCTGTGGGGCGATGAAGTTGAGTACATGGTTGTTTCGTACGACGACGAGAACAAATCTGCATTGCTATCATTGAGGCAGGCGGAAATTTTGACTGCGTTGGAGGAGAATGAGACAAGGCAGCGCAAGATTGAGGACGAGCTAGGAATTGGGTATGTTAATTAACTAATCGAGACAATTTGGGCAAGTGGGGGAGAAAGTCTAATTGAGGAGTAGATCTGGTCAGCGAATTCCGACTTTTCATCCTGAATATGGACGATACATGCTTGAGGCAACGCCCGGGCATCCGTATACCGCATCGCTAGAGGACCTTCTGAACGTCGAACTAAACATGAACCGTCGTCGCGAGATTGCAAAGCAACACATGCTGCCGCACGAATTTCCCATCACATTGACGTCTTTTCCCCGTCTTGGAGCTCCTGGCCAGTTCACGGACCCATATTACCCACCCACAGGCAATGCCAGCAGATCGTTGTTCTTGCCGGACGAGCTTATCAATCCACATGCCCGTTTCCCCACTTTGACGGCCAATATCCGTGAACGACGCGGTTCTAAAGTCGCTATGAACGTTCCTATTTTCAAGGACAAAAACACCCCAACTCCGTTCATTGACCCAACGATTCCATATGACAGAAACTTGTACCCGGAAGACGCGAACGCGAGGGATGGTGCAGCGAAGCCTGATCATATTTACATGGACAGTATGGGATTTGGTATGGGTTGCTGCTGTTTGCAGATTACCTTCCAGGCGACGGATATTGACGAGGCGCGGAGGCTGTATGACCAACTGGCGCCGTTGGGACCTATTTTTTTGGCGCTCACGGCTGCGTCTCCGGCGTGGAGGGGATATTTGAGCGATCAGGACTGTCGATGGAACGTGATTGCCGGTAGTGTGGACGATCGAACTGAGGAAGAGCGGGGCTTGAAACCGTTGGATCATCAGAGGTTCGTGATCCCAAAGTCACGTTACGATTCTATCGATTATTATATATCACAGAGTCCGGAATGCAGGCCTGAGTATAATGATATAGAGCTAGTCAAGGACGACAAGATCAAGACAACGCTTACTGATGCCGGCGTCGACGAGAAGTTAGCTAATCACTACGCACATTTATTCATTCGGGATCCCATCGTCGTTTTCTCTGAACTGATCGACCAGGACGATATCACGTCTTCGGATCACTTTGAAAACATTCAGTCGACGAATTGGCAGACAATGCGGTTCAAGCCACCACCACCTGGAACTGACATTGGCTGGCGCGTCGAGTTCCGAAGCATGGAGATCCAGATTACCGATTTCGAGAACGCGGCGTTCGCAATCTTTATTGTATTGCTGACCCGGGCGATTTTATCGTTTAAACTGAACTTTTACATTCCGATTTCCAAGGTCGACAGGAATATGCAGGTCGCGCATCGTCGTGACGCTGTCATCGACGAAAAATTTTATTTCCGGAAAGATATTTTCGCGCCGGTGTGCCACAGTCATGATGCGCAGTCGACCGGGTCGGAGACAGCGAGCGAAGACGCGTCTGCGTCGTGGTATTCTTCAGATGGGAATCGGAGTACCGATTCTGTCGTGAGTCCGCCGGTCAAACCGGTTGAGGATGAGTACGATTTATTTACCATTGATGAGATCATTAATGGACGGAAACGAAATACGACGAATGGGTTCAGCTCAGATGTCGAGGACGAGATGGATGAGTTCCCGGGCTTGGTCAAACTTGTGCAGAGCTATTTGGATAGTATGTCCGTCGACGTCGAGACCCGCTGTACGCTGAACGCGTACATGGACTTGATCAGCAAACGCGCCAGTGGCGAGCTATATACTGCTGCGCGGTGGATGAGAGAGTTCATTCGAGGGCATCCAGACTACCAGTTCGACTCGGTCGTCGGGTCGGCGGTGAACTATGATTTGGTTAAAACAGTTGGGCAATTGACCATTGGAAATGAGTGGGATGGAGCGGGCGAAAAGTTGCTGGGTGGCATGACGGGAAATCGATACCGCAGCTCGTAGCCTTTTATTGCATTATCAAGTTAGTGTATAAACGTAGTGTTTTGAGTTCATTAGAATTGGTATATTTGTACTCTCTGCATGTTTTGAATAGTTTTGTATGATATAAATCTCATTGTGCCTTAGAAGAATACATGTTCTATTTGTTTTATTGTGTTTATGTACAAGACATTAGCCAAAACCGCACGGGATCACCATGATCGCCATATCCCAATCAAGCAATGCATAAATCCGACGTAATCCAATCCAAGATATCTCTACTTCAACTTGTTCAATTCTAACCCTCCAACCTCCAACAACCATCGCAGTTGCGACCACACTTGACTTATGATGATAAGGCAGCGGCCGCCTCGGCCTCAGCAGCAGCTCGCGCGGCAGCTGCCTTCTGCCTCTTCAGGGCGTTCACTCGAGCTTGAAATTCCATGTACTCGCACTTCTCATACGCATGTCGTTCGTCCTGTGAAATACTAATTAATATCTTCAATTGTCAAATCAGCACGCTCTCGCGGATGGTACGCACTATGCACTTCCATGGTAGATAGTAAAATTCGTGACGGCATTTGTTCAACGGGATCAGCAGACTCGCACACCGGTCTCTGTAGGCCAGTGGTAGCTTCGCATCCTTCATCTCCTGCGCGGAGGCTGTATGAATTCGTTAGCTTGTGCTCGATGCAACACATTGTAAGCAAAAACCGAAGACCAGCAGTCACACTATGACAGCTGTGTTCCACTCGGTAAAAAATGACATCACGTACCGACTGGAGGCCACTGGTAATCTTCAACCGATTCGTGTCCCATGGCGATACTGTGAAATTCTCCAATTATTAGTCCGAGCGACAAACTTGACTTAGTTGCAAAGGGTCTCGTAGCTAAAATATCTCCAAATCCACAAGAAATAGATTCAACTGCTCGAAATTAGCCGCCCTGGTCAACACAGTTGATGTCGAATTGTTAGCCGAATTTCGAACTTAACACCTCTGGACACTTGTCTGCCTTAGTTATTTCAGGGCCCGGTGATTGGATGCCATCGGCAATTTCATGCGCACATAATACTGCATTTAAAACTGTAACGATCATGAAATTAGGCATTTAAATTCTCCTGGCATAAACGCCAGTGTGCTGATAGAAAAGGCATAAACCCACAATGTGGGCATAAGACGCGTAAAGTTGGGTTGGGCTGTAACGCGAAAGGCGTTCGGTCCGGTCCTCACGCGAAATAGAAAAAATAAGAGCATCTCAGACTGCTTATTTCTCGTTCTGCAATCCCGCTCAACGGATACGCTAGTCATACACTCTACAAGTGCTGTTGACGTTTCTACAGCGAGATATTGAAGGATCTGAGTATGTTTACCCTTTGATGGATTTAAGGGCGCGGAAGGCTTTGAGAGTGAGACGTGGCATTGGTCCTGGGCAACATATGTGCTTTGACTTTGCCCCGGCTCGCGACTAGATTTGCAGCACATTTCGACTGTCGATGAGGAATCTTCAGGCACTTTTTCTGGAAGGAATAGATCAGTTACTAATATTTTGCGAATATATAGGGCGAGTGAGACTTATGCTGGCAGCAAGTAATCTTGGCCGACGCACGTTGTCAGAAGCAGCCGAATAGCCGCACGACGACAATGGGTGACAAGAATCGGGATCAGATATATAAGGCTACCTACTCAGGGGTGTGTATCCAGTGTCGCCAATGCGGAAAATATTGACGACTGACAGTTGTTGCTAGGTGCCTGTGTATGAGTTCATATGTCGCAATGTAGCAGTCATGCGACGCCGTTCAGATGCGTGGATGAACGCGACGCAAATTCTAAAAGTTGCAAATTTCGACAAGCCACAACGCACTCGGATTCTGGAACGGGAGGTTCAGAAGGGTATTCATGAAAAAATCCAGGGTGGTTATGGGAAATATCAAGGTAAGCAATATTTACCTTTCTTATGCTTCATTTAAATTAACGCCCGTCCTAGGAACATGGGTGCCACTGGATCGGGGCCGTGAGATCGCAATGCAATACCGAGTGGAAGAGCTGCTACGGCCAGTATTCGAATTCCGGCCAACTTCGACCAGTCCTCCTCCGGCGCCTAAACATATCACCGCGTCGTCTGTACGTGGACGGCTAAAAGGTGCTGGAGTTCCAAGGCATGCGGTATCATCCGTCGCCGTAGCAGCAGCTCACAGTAAACGCGCAGCGGCTTCCGCTGCAAACTCAGCCCCGGCAAGGCGAGCGACGGCGGCTGGCAGATCTCGTGGCCGCGTCAAGCATCGCTTTGCTCGAGGTGCTGTTTACGGACGGGGTATTAGAGATGACGACGATGAAGACGACGACGATGAGGACGACGATGGCGAAGAGGACGAACAATTGGACGAGGACGAAGAAATAGTGGAGGACGAAGAAGGCGAGGAAGACAATGAGATGGATGAAGTCGGCTCAGAAGATGGTCCTCTCATGCCAGGACGGCACTACACACACCGTCAGCAACAAGTCTTAACCGACGATGAAAGTATCTCCGCCAACTCTGACTCTTTATCTTCCGGCTCTTCATCTCCAAGCGACAGCGGGTCGGACGAGACCGAAACCAACAGTGATGAGCTTGCGGTCAATGGCAGCAGCACTAGTCGACGGAAACGGAAACTTCAGGAAGTTTTGGGACATGGTGCCACGCTAGCTGGTATTGCTGTAGCTCAGATGGAGTATTCGAATCGACTTTTGGATTACTTTCTGGTTCCGGACGACGACAAGATCCCCGATTTCCTTGTTCATCCTCCAGCGGACTTTGACGTCAATGCAGCAATCGATGACGAAGGGCACACACCATTCCATTGGGCTTGTGCGATCGGTCACATCAGAATGATTGAAGCGTTACTTCGTGCCGGCGCTGATATCACAATTGTCAATAACCTTGGTCAGACTCCTTTGATTCGAGCCATCATGTTCACTAACAATTACGAGCGACGTACATTCCCCAAAGTGGTGGACCTTTTGCAAAGTACAATTTTTCATTTTGACAGGTTCGGACAGACTGTCCTCCATCACATCGCGGCTATCACAACATCCAAGTCGAAGCACTCTGCTGCGCGATACTACATCGAAGTAATCCTCGGGAAATTAACAGAGACTCAGGCTCGTGACACATTAACGCGGTTTTTGAATCAGCAAGACAGCAATGGAGATACGGCCCTGCATATTGCCGCGCGCAATGGATCACGCAAGTGTATCAAAGTATTCCTAGGATACGCGGCAAGCACAAAAATCCCAAACAAGCAAGGACAGGTGGCTCAGTCTTACGTTTATGCGGTGAACAACGCCATAAATGCACAAAAGTCTTCATCTTCTCCTGTGCAAGCGTTTGACCATCAGGTTTCCAACGGACATGTCAGAGCAGCCAGCTATGGAAGCACCCGACGACATAACGGGGTGAGCTCCGCACCTATTATTGCCGGACAGACGCACATCGTGCCTCATCCCCATGTTTCTGAAGCTGCTATTCAGGCAATACAGAAGGTTGTCCCTGCCATGGCCGATCATCTCGAAGCCCTTGCGACAGCTTATGACGCAGAATTACAAGACAAGGAAGCAGATTTGGCTCAAGCTACGCAATTACTGGTGCATATGCGGAAAGACATTCGCGTCTGCGAGGCGACCGTACGGGAACTACAGGGCGAATCAGGAGACGGTGACGGCGCAAAAATTGCCGAGGAGACTACGGTGGCTGAAGAACGCGTTGCTGCACGTGCGACGGAACTCCGAAAAGTTGTTGAGCGGACACAAAAGAGAGATTTACTCAAATTGGTGCGGGAAGAGGAAGTAAAACTTCTCAGTTCTGACGATGGGGGTGAAGGCGGCAAACACCATGGCAGCAAGTTCAACCATGTCGCCGCTGGCGACAGTAGCAGTAACCGGTTGGGCCAGGATCTTGCAAAGGAACTATATATACTACAAGTCGAGCGGCGGAAGATGGTCGATGATATAGTGGAACTGTGGGCTGCTGCCGGTGTTGGCGAAAAGATGAACGACTACCGACGATTGATTTCGCTATCTTGCAATGTGAAGGTCGAAGAGATTGACGACTTATTGGATGGTATATCACAGGCGTTAAATAATGATGGCGGTGAGTAACAAGGGAACTCATGGGTATGTCAATGGGGTAAGGTACAAAGAGAGATAGGACCCGGGTTTGGTACTATGGTGTAGTGCTTCAGTTCTAGAGACTTTTGTCATTGTGCGTTTTTATGATCGGAAATCAATCAACTAGATTATTCGGGGGCCAATGTAAAGTGTCATTCTGGTACTTGTGAGAGATATGCACTCCATTATTGTGGGTTTAGTCGGCTGCGGTGCTCTGATCTATGGTTAACAAACACTGTTGATATTCCCTGGTCTTGTACCGATTATTTTGAAAAAGGCGAAACTTTATAGTGTTTCGCTGAAAGCCCGGAGCCCCATACGAGACACTCGAACCAAGCCCAAGAAGTTGCAGAGTAGCGAAAATAATCTATCCCGTATCAACACCGCAACTACCAAGTAGATTACAGCGACGGCAAGACTGAATACCGGCATGCCTATATTTCTACGCGTCGCTTAGGATCTTGATGAACGATACAAGCTTGAAGGATAAGGTAGTGGATATGTAAGAGTTTATTTTGGCTCTACGTGCGTAGATAATGTCAATACTATACATATGGTTACGAAGAGTGCTGTGCAGAGAATTATACGGTCATCTTTTTCAACTGGTCAGCCTTCCAAGTAATCGGCCTGTCATACCTACAGCAACAGAGGGTCGCTTCACTATTGCCTGAATGATTCATTATTATATTGTGCCACATGTCCGCGTGTTTCGGGGGAACAGTACTAAATTGGATCATGAAATAACGTTATCATGACAATATATCCCACAGTAATGTAGTGAAATTCAGTCACTGCCACGTGCAATATGTATTTTATTTTAATTAAGCAATCGCAATTTGACTCTATAAATCCAAAAATCCTACAAATAGTATCTAACTCTGCTCTAAATTGCGTCTACGCAGACGTGCCAGTTTCCAGCTTAACCTGTTTGAATGATCGCTCTGTGCCAAACAATGCACTTGAGCCCTCTTTTTCCAGGTCTGTCTCGAGTTGAGAATCAATCATCTCGGGGTTACCCGTCTCGCGTTCGAAACTCTTCATTGGCCGCAATCCCCATCCCTCCAACAAATCCTTATCTTCATCCCAGCTAGTGCAATCGGTGGTCAACATTTTGTCACCAGTAAAAATAGCATTAGCACCGGCCATGAAGCACATAGCCTGTTTTTCTTCTGACAGCGTAATTCTGCCGGCTGCTAATCTGACGATGGACTTTGGCATGACGATACGTGCGGTCGCGATTGTTCTAAGTACGGACTTGAACTCGATAGGCTTGTTATCGCCGAGAGGAGTTCCAGGAATTGGCACGAGTGTGTTGATCGGCACAGATTCAGGATGTTTCGGTAGTGTAGCGAGAGTGTAGACTAAGCCGATATGATCCTCTTTGTTCTCGCCGAGTCCTAGAATACCTCCTGAGCACACACTGATTCCAGCCTGGCTGACGTTGTCGATTGTGTTCAGCCGCTCGTCGTAGCTGCGCGTCGAGATAACGGACGGGTAGAATTCACGGGACGTGTCAACGTTGTGGTTATACGCGGTCAACCCCGCCTCCTTTAATTCCTTTGCCTGTGCATCGTCGAGCATACCGAGAGTCACGCAGACTTCCATACCCATACCGCGAACCTCCTTAATCATTTCTTTGATGTCACGCAAGTTAGATTTTCGACCCTTCATGTCTCGCCATGCGGCACCCATGCAGAACCGAGTAGATCCGTTATCACGGGCCATGCGAGCTGCCTTTAGCACACTGCCGATAGTGACTAGCTTCGATGCCTTTAGCCCTGTATCGTATCGGGAAGATTGTGCACAGTACGAACAATCTTCTGTGCATCCGCCGGTCTTAATTGAGAGAAGAGTGCATAGCTGGACCTGGGACGGATCATGGAATCTGCGATGAACGGTGCTCTGATGGACAGTTAGCAAATAATTAACTCATTTGATGGACTGGGAGCGTACGGCGTTGTAAACAAGGTCCATCAATGGCGTGTCATATATCGCGGCAATCTCCTCGCGAGTCCAAGTATTCCTCGGTCCGCGAGCTTTAACGGCATCCTGTAATGGCAAGCTATTGATCTCCACCAAAGGCTCTTGCGCCGAGCGGGAGACATGGTCATCAGGTACAGCGACAGCTGCTGAGCGGCGAGGAACGGTCGTAACTAGAGTAGGAATGGCTGGCAAGGCGCGGGGCCTGTGAGCACGAATGGCGAAAGATGCGATTGACTTCGCTAATGGGGACGCAGACATCGTTAATCTTGATATCGCACAATTGGACGAGAGTGAGAATTGACAGAGGCACAACAACTGCTGAATTAACAATTCCTCAGAAAATAAACCAAAAGAACCAGATTAAGAAATGGAATAATATATGAGTGTGTACCGCAGGATGAATGTCGACGTTTTGCTCATCAGATTTAAGGCCCCGCTTCGCCCACCCAATTGTTTCCCCCTGTGGCTTATACACGTTTTTCTTAATGACGCCAGCCACACCACCCACCTGCCCATGGTCCAACTGTGGCTTGAGAGCATTTTGTTGGGAACGGCTGGGGTTTTTGTCGGTCAATTATGATGCAGTTTATATTTTGGGCTGAGTATTCTGCAACGATATATTCGCTGGCCCTGTAAGTTTGTGTTACTAATTTTCTAACTGCTCTTGTGAGGGTTTTGTCAAGGGTTTACATATTGCCGCTCTGTCTGCATAGGAAAGAGGTAGTACGATTGATACGCGAGACGCATTCCGCGTTGAATTATGAGCATAAGCTTGATGTAATGTAAGTCAGATTGTAAGTGATCCGATAATGAAAGACGAGAACACTGTTCATTCTTAAGCTTGACTGGTTTTTATATACCTGCACTTTTCATGACACTCCAACATTACTTCAGAAGTAGCAAGAATGGACACATATACTGCTGTTATCGCTTTTAGTTTGTGCAATTAAGCATCGTCCCTGGGGTGTTTCAATGCCCGACTATTTTATGACAGAAGGTAGCAGCACCACATTCGCACTCATAGGCTAAATAAGGCTAAATATTGAGATAAATTAGATAGAAATTAGATGAACACCCAATGCGGACAGAAAAGCCATCTATCCATCTGTCGTCCTGTCACATACTAGCTTTTGGCTATCCTTGTAACTGCTCGTCCCGGAATCACTTAAAAACACAACGCAATATAAAACCTGCCGGCAAAAGCATAAACAACTTTGTGGCATAAGGAAATACAATAAAATCAACCAAAATCTATAAGTTCCATTTTCCCAAGGAGCACCGCATTCTCACTTCGTCACAACTCCTTGTCAACTTCATGGACGGTTCCGACTGCGCAACTAAGGATGGCCTTGGTATAGAGAACATATTAACTCGAATATGATTCCACTTTCAACCAAGACACACACGCGTCAACATCATACACTTGCTAATCATATTTCCAATGAGATCTAGTGCGGCAATCCCGAGTACATATATGATTCAAAAGCAAAGTCCATTGGTGCAAAACCATCCATAAAGTAGAGAGATAAAAAATACAAAGAAAAGTGTCAAACAAGAAACAGTAAATACATTAATACTACAAGTATATGACGAAGAATTACCGCGATATATAGAAAAAGAAGAAGATATCAAAATAGCTACCAGCAAGTGAACAAACCCATAACCCATAACTTTACTTTCATATAAACTTAAAAAAATAAGAGGAAAATTACAGTCATGAGGCTGCACATAGCGCTGGTCGTACATGGAATGCTAGTGGGATCTGATCGTAGCAAAATTCGACCAAGCAGTCAGTGACTGCGTTGAAATATCTCGACGAGCAAATGCAGTCCTGGTCAGTCGGGTCGCATCCAGCAGCTACCAGAGTGGAATAGAAGCAGGCTTGACCACATTGGTTCATGCCATAGTCTTGCGTCCGCTTCACAATATGTCTGGCTGCGACTGGCGGAGGAGCAAATGAAGTCGTAGTCGGCGAGAAGCTCGAGAACGAAGCAGTGGCGAATGAGCCCGAAGATGAGAAACCCGAAGATGAGAGGCGTGTCGATGAAAGAAAACGTGTCGATGACAAAAAACGTGTCGATGAAAGAGACCGTGACTGAGACCCAGAGAGACTGCCAGAGGAGAGCTCACGCTTCATATACTTCTCCAAAGTATCGCGTCGGGCAAGATGTGGGTTGGCACCTGGCTGGATGTTGAAACGAACACACTCAGATGTGGCCAAATTCTGCGCGAATAGTAAATCCTTGCTGGAGCATTGGGAGTGAAAGCAACCGGAGAGGCCCTATATATTTGTCAGCTACTTCGTAAACATATCGAGGGAGGCTACGTACAAGTTGATACACTGAATCCCGGCACAAACACTCTAAATCAAATACGTTGCACTCTGATATGATTTTTGTGTAATCTATGCACGGTTTGTAGCACGCTAAAATATTAGTTAGTAATCTATATTCGTACATCAAAACAGTGGTTGTTGCTGTTGCTGTTGTTGGTCATTCACTCCAGTGTAGAGTTAATTCGGGTTGCAATGGAAGTGAGACACCACACACACCCGCTATGCCGTCGTACCACTAATAGACAAAACAAACAAGAACTTACGTGGAGCATCTGAAAACTGAGCTGCTTGTATGAGAGCAACACTAAGTATTAAAGTCACTAGTACGACTCTACTTATTATTGAACTCATTGTGACGCAAAAAGTCGAGAAAAGTTGGTGATGACAGGAAGGTGAAGGAAAATCAGGTAAACCGCCGAGTTATTAATCGAACAGTACCGGAACAAGAAGAAGATGATAGCGATCGAGAACCGGATCGACCGAAGCTGGGGGGGAAGGTCCTAAACGAGTGACTGAGGAGGAGTGTAAAGAAGGAGGACGGCGGCGGCGCAACCGATGCGTAGTTATACGGCCAGAACAAGTGGCTAGCTTCGCACTCGGCTTACAGAGGATCAAGGGATAGACGGATTAACCGGGGCACAGCGAAAGACAGGCCAGATGATTCCCAGAACGATAAAAGTACGAGACGGTGATGGGCGGGGGGGGTTCGCGTGGGAAACGTGGCGAGAACAGTTGAGGGGAGGGGGAGAGCAAGAGGAAGAAGAGATGCGATGATGGATGGACGAGGGCAGCGGGACGTGAAAAAGAAAACAGGGCGCGGCAGCAAAAGCGCTGCGTAAGTCTCACTCCAGTTGCTGGCAATGGCGGCTCGGGAGACTTTGCCAATGATGTCACCCGAGAATGATTTTGGCTGACGAGCAAGGGCGCAGGTTCTAAGGCCGAAGGCGCAGCCCGGAAACTTGATGTTGGTACTGCTGATCACAAACAAAGCCACGTGTGAACAGTGACCAGAGCTACACTAATTTCGGTACCAATCGTTCACTGTACTGCTTCTTGCTTAATACTATAATTAGTGCGTACCTTTTTATTTCAATGCTAGCCCGCCCGTTAATAGCTGTGTAACCTTAGCAATTAATCGCCTAATAATAATACTCGTCCATCGTCACGCTGTTTGTGACACTCTCACAATTTTTCTGTTCATGGCCACCCCGGCATGACAGTTCAGACATCTATACAAGCACGTAGAATAGCCAGCGTCGTCCACCATCGCTCTACCTCGCCATTCCTTACTGGTAACTGCGAGCGCTTTTATGATACAATGCTCTGTAATATTGTGTTTGCCATCCAGCGATTAGTTGGTTTAGAAACCATTAGCGAGCTAGTTCCAAATCATTGACTCATGAGGCTATATATAGGCTACACAATTAGACAATTGAAGATATTAATTATATGCTTCTATCCTGACGTGTTTTGAGAGTTAGCGAATAAAGGAAGGATAATAATAAAGCTTTGCTTAACGACTGACGCCGATCCACTTCCTAAAAAAAACCTACTGGGAGCCGTTGTTAGAGTGTCCCATACTATATTTACTACAAAGCTACTAATCAACGTCGCGTGAAAAATTCTTAAAATAATAAACTGAACCCTAGTAACTATGATAGCATTTGAAAATAAGTCCACATCTTGCTGACGTCACTAAATCCTCCTCACACAGGCACTACAATTATTACGTGTAATGGAATATCAGTAGAAGCGGTGCCGGAGTTAAGCCTCTGGAGATAATCGTTCGACAACGTGAAACAATATTTTCCGCCGATAAGTCGTCGAAAATCCGTTATAACAAGCCAATATAATAGAAGATTTAAGACTGAGTTAAGAAATCATTCCTGTTTAGGACTAGCGTAGAACACCTTGGTCTACATAACACGGACACAGAGGTAATTTTCGATAGATAGTAGCTTTATGCTTAGCAAACTGCCAAATGGTCGTTTCCTAGCATGCAGATGGAACATCAAATACGGAATCTGGGGATTGAGTTGATAAACGTTGAAGAATCTAAAATCACGTGCGCCTATTTGCAGGGCGTCATTTAGTCGTTTCCAATGACCCGGATTTGCTGTACAGGAATATTACTGGCAACGGTTTTGTCCGGGCATATCCAATGCATATTAGCTTAGTAATAAGCGTGTTCGCGCACCGTTCTGCATTCAAAGCTTTAATTTAACTTATCTCCTGCGTTATCTCTCATCTCATAGGGTTGGTCTGTAATTATTAATGCACACAACGCGATACTTTCTAAACAACATTTTTCCCTTCCAATGTACGACTGGCAATGTGAGAACGTGCTCCTTACCAGTCGTGCATTGTCATAAACTGGGGACCGTATTCTATAGATTGACCTCGTTGTGCTCACACCGAGGATAGATATGTTCCTGCTTTTCGTTGCGACAACAATTTACAGATAGAAAATTGTCTTAAGCTCATTGGACGATTTTATGCCGACCGCTCTTGTTGATTCCAAATTAGGATGTGTCACCGTTGCGGCTGTCATTCCAATAGTGTCCCATTTGCTCTAATCGACGACCTCGTTTTTAGTACAAAATCAAGAGATGCACCATAAATTGCATCGATGATGTCGCAATTTCTTTTTGCGCCAGTACCCAAACCCAGGCAAACTTTGATTCTTGTCAATGTGCGCCACACCCGTTGGAATGATAACGCGTTACTTTCGCGTTTCTGTGCGAGCATTGTCATACATACATTTTATGGACTAGATAGGAGTATGTAATGAAAGCAATAGCTTCTAGTTTGACGCGACGCGTTTCTAGCGCGCCTGTCAACAACTTGCCATAAGTCACGTCACGTCCAGCCGGCATTTTAATCAATTTTAGCGTGCATAATCACTATTTGACAGATTTACAATAGAAATTAAAAAAACCCCCCAGCGAATCCCCTATTACAATTGCACTAGCCCCCGTCAAATAGCGTTTCTTGTTTGTTCTCGGCTAGTCTAAACTTTAATGATGTTGTCAAAATGCGTGATGATCTGCACATCTCATTCCATTCGAAATGAGATCCTTCTCCTCAACTCACATGATGCTCATTAAACACGCATTGTTATAGGCTCGTGACTGTTTTTTGACTAGTGGTCCTAAGGATGAGTGAGACTGAGATGTCGAGAGTCTAGTGGCACATTCCACCTAAGAGTATTGTCTCACGCTCTATTATAAATTACCATAGATTCCCGCTCTCTGCCTAACACTGTTCCTGATATAAATTTCAGCTTGCTTGCATATTTTATCGATTGAAAAAAAAGCATATTTCCAGTTTGCCAGAAAATGCAGGATTATGAATGGTTCTCCGCAGATTCATACTCTTGACAATTATATTCTACGAGAAATGCCTTCAATTTTGGATGAGTTCATTTTCCGGACAAACAAGGAAATAGGTCTTCCTTAGTAAATTCGCCCTGTCAGGAAGGTGGGCAGGTGTAACTTTCAAAATCTAATTTTGGCTTTGCCTCTAATTTTTTGAATTTCCCGCGTGCGTTTTTACGGCTGGTTGCCAATTTTAGGAGCCACAGCGGCTGTTTTCAGTTGCCTGCGCGGCTGAAAGCTTATTGGCAAGTAGTTGCGATAACAAAGAATAGCAAGCTTGAGCAACATTCTGTATATAAGGAACGGTCATCTCGGACTGTGTAGGAAGTGCGTGCTATCCACTGGCTCCTCTTGGTTGTATTCAATAATGGCCACTTGTATTAAACGGCCACCAAAGCCCGGATTTTAAGAAGGCCAGTGAAATGTCCGGGCTTCATTTGCCAGGCGCAGTCATCCTGAACTTAAATGGGGTGACTAAAATGGATCGACAGATACAGCATAGTTTAATATAGTTTAGCTGCCGTCCACAGCCTCGGTAACCACCGTACGAACTGCCTCGATGTCATTGTTGCATCAAGCAAAGGCGGCTTCACCGAGGGCAGAGTGGTCGTCGAGCAGCAGCAGGCGGTGATATGTGCTTTTTCCGTCAGAGTGGCAGGCCGGACGCGACGATCGTTGAGCAGATCACGTCCCATTTCGAACTGGCACTCCTTAGCTTATACGGCAAGGCGCAAATTAAGAGCTGCGGTGGCGGAAGATCACGTCATTATATATGATGAGCTACAAACGAGTCTTCAGTAGTTATCTGCCACGAAAATACGTTGATCATACCGAGTTCTATCCGATGTTTACACAGGATTCTGCTTTTCTGATATTTTTCTAATTTTATTGAATGAGAATTTGCTGTTGAGTTCTTATCGGCGTCACTACATACATGTAAAGATTTGTAATGACGATAGCCGGGATTAATCTCCACATCTTTGGGTCAACTTGATGATATCGCGAATTCGGTGAGAGTTATGTTCCCTTCGTTGCGGCTGGCTCCCTCTCATGCCTTGATGCGATCATGCACCCGAGTTGAAGTATTCCGTGGAACTGGAGACGGCTACGTCATGGTACAGTTTGTAGTGCATCTTTTTGGGATTTCTTAACATTTTAAATTGTAGCCGAAACTGATTCAGATGAACTGTGAAATATACGTCATTCCGCTGCTGTCTAGTGCAGTTTGATGTTCCGCAAGCGCAAGAACTCCGAGAATTTATCGTACAAGGTGCGGTTTTTCTCCTAAGCACTCTAAAGATTGAACATGCGTGTATATTATTCGACATAAGGGCGAATTTAGCATTATTAAATGTGCTAAATCTTGAAAATAATGAAGTACATAAATAATCATTAGCAGATCTCAGTACAGACGACGGGAGCTCGTGTTGCCGATCGTCTTCCTAGGAGCGGCGCATCGCTGGCGAGTCATCCTGTGGCTTCTCTCTCGAGTCTTGTCATCCGAGTAGTGCCGTGCAATATCATCTGCCTACAAAAAAAATTATCATGAAATGAAACTGAAAGGCCATTTAAGTCGAACAGTTTTGAAATTGTAAAATTTTTTTTGAATCACGCATCAGATCTCTGATAAAATCACACAGCATCGTCACAGGACCTGCTATGTAGCGACACTACACCCAGCCTCTTACAGCATTTTTTGTCTACTACGGTTCGGATTGTGGAGCAGTCACAATAACTGTCCGATTAGTTAGTAATAGTAATCAATTAGCAAATTTTAAATCGCACACTATCCGCCAAGACTGGGTTGCTTCGGATTTGTGTGGCGCAATCGCAAAAGCCGCCTCTAATAGCTGATTGGACGATTACCTCGACGACGGCAGGACCCGTTAGCCTGATCGGACCTCGCATTACCCAACATCTGGAGGCATCGAGGTAGTTGGCGTCAGCCGGAATCAATTAAACTGGTTTGAACATATAGTTGAAGAAAGATAGTGGCAAGCTGATTTAGCGGAATAGAGATGGGTCGTCCGAGCGAGCAGGTAGTAGATGTAGAGTGAGCCTGAACCTGAAGGTACGATAAAGGTACTGTACACCGATAACTGGAATTGCATTGGCGATGCTGTACCGTCACCGGGCCCGCCTGACCAGTCATTATTAAAGTCGACGATGATTGTATGTCCCCAGCATCAAGCTACTGTTCGTACGAGTTAGTGCTTTGTACGGCCAGCTATAGTCAACTTATATTTCATAATTCTCGCGCTTTCCTTTCATGAGGACATCGCGATACTGTAGAGGGCAGTAGATCTGACGTCATGAGGGGCGATAGCGCATCCAACGCTAAGCCGAACAACCTACAGATCAATCTAAAGTCGTCTTCCAAATAATAAATTTACGAATAAGTTATTATAGAATAGCAGCCAAGAAATGTCATCTACGGACGATGATAGTGACAGCAACTGGGGCATGTCGAACGAGGTCAGATTGATAGTGGCTAAATTTACCTCTCGCATCGCCGTTCGTCGCTGTGGCCAGTCGTGGTGGCGTATCGACTGAGGCTGGCAAGCGAAGTGAACGGCGAGCTTCCAAGACGAAGTAGAGCCAGCTCATTACAATGCTTTGTTATTCATTGTATGGATACTTTCGCTTGACCACATCCGCAGTATTCGGCCACCTGCTCCGCCTTACAGTCATGTGGAGACTGCTAAATATGACATACTTTGGCCGATCCAACGGCAATCTAAAAGTAGAGTACGTATCGCCGCTTATAACGCAGGACCCATCGCGTATCGAAGATGGATTGGGATGCCCCAGTTTACCGCAGAAGTATCGTCGCTGTGGCTAATAATAACTAATTGGCCTTCATCCTTTGCTCCCACTTGTTCAATAAGAAGTCCTGACGTAAAGTCTACTGGTAATCTCGCTTCTAACCGAGCATCTCATGACCGATTGAGATCTGCCTGCTACTCCATATGCACAAAACAGATGACGCTAATATCATCTCGCTTTACGTTGCTCATGACAGCGAACACAACTGGTCTTTTGGTTTTTTTTGTCCTGGCCCCCTTGTCCAAATGGATCTTATTTTCTATAGATTCTCGTTAGAAGATCTATGCAGACGCCAATCCGGACGAGTAGCTGTGCGTTGAGGCTTGTCTCCATGTGTCTGTTTCTGCCATATGGCATGCAGGGAGGAACCACCAGATCTCGGCATTTTGTTCGCAATGTCCAAAATCCGGGGTTGAGTGGCGTCTAATACACGAGTAGGCTCTACTGTATTTAATAAAAAAAGAGCAGTTTCCAGTCTAGTACCAAGCTGCGGGATTATTGTTGTGTTCTCTAATTGTCGATTTGTTGCACTGTAATGATCTACCAGAAACGGTCAAATATGATGCCAGCAACGTGCCATGGCATTAATTAAGGATCTGAAGTGATGCAGTGTTCTATATCTAATGTATAGTGCGTATTCACGGAGATGGCCGGAAACTGGAAACTGACCGGACGCGAACATCGGTATTGGCTTGACATAGCCTGAACACCAAACCATCTGCAAGCCAATATAAGCTATTGGATAATATCCCTAGCTCCCTTATCAGTGATGACTGAAGTATTCACACATGTAATATTTGAAGTTAACTAACCTTACTACGTACTCGACGTTCTGTGAGTTTTATGAGCTCAGAGTTGAAGCGTGTGGTGAGTTGAGCCACAAGTTTGTAAGTTGTTTGAAATACAAATTATCGTTTCCATGTTGTAAGTTTAAATGAGACGTCTCAACGAGGACTGGACCGACCTTTTTATGCTACTGATGTCGCTACATTCATCATTAACATACTAGATAGTGTTTGACGTCTGCGACAGTGGAGGCTGAGGATTATTCGTCCACTTACAAGGGGCGCGAACGAATCTTACAGGATTTTTGAAACTTGGTAAGCAGTTCGCTGACTGAAAAGCAGCGGGCAAGATCTAACGAATTATAATACACAACTTCTCGCTCTGCAAGTAAATACATACAGTCATGAAAAAAAAAAACTAAATTTATTTACAAGACCGCCACTAAACCCTTGAGTTTCTGGCACGTGACACGTGCGGCTCATCTCCATCAATTTTTTTTCCCCGTCAGAATTTCTAAATGAGCTTCGGTTTTCACCCCCGTGAGCTCGATATGCATGTATCCGAAAATAATAATCACCGAAGTCCGTGGATATTATGAATGGCAAGCGTTCCCACGGCGGTGGAAGCAATATCGTCAGCAATGACGACAGGGTTCTCGATCTGGCCCTTGATCCGGCGTTTGCTACCTTGGACACAATATTTGGAGGCACACACGCCGAATTTCCACAGCATCCTGAAGATGAAATTCCCAATAACGATTTGCTTTTGCGGAATCTAGAAAATGGCTTGTCGGATCAACTTGTGTCAGCGTGGGCCAATTTCGGACAGGTAAAGTTTGTGAGACCTGTGTGAATCCATGGCGAAGCTAATAGTCTCCGCAGGCGTCCGTCACAAGTTCTCCATTTATCAATGCGACTACTCGACTGCAAAAACTACTTCATTCAATATCACGGCAAGAAGTATATAGGGTCCAGGGATCACATATGATTCGCCTGATTCTTGACGATCATCTCAAACTTATATATCGTGCGCTTTACACTCAGCGACCATCCTCAGTTATTCCACCTCTCCAACTGCTACGAGAGTTTATTGAGTTCCAGAAAGGATCATTCGCAGATGACACGTATTTTGCATTCGACTTCTCACTTGTAGTGCTACCGAAGCTTCTCGTTCCTCCGAAACAACCTAATCATTCGCCGACAGACGGTGCAGGGAATAATGCCAAGAAAGGAAAGTCAGCACAGAAGACTATTCGATATTACATGATCGAGCTTCTTATGGCATTTTTGATAGAGTGCTCCTCCAAAGCACGTGCAGATTTTCTTGCACAGCGAAAGCTAATTGAGCATTGGCTAAAGAACGTGTCGTCGGACGATCCTGAGCAATTATCAAAGTTAGTGCGTACTCTGTATAACCAGGCCATGGATATGTCTCTGCCAAAGTCTGCCAAAACTTCCTTTTTCACGGAGTGGGTGCTTGGACGTATTTTGCATGTGTACAAGGTTTTCCAGTCCCTGCCAGCAGGTCACGAGACGAGACTAAAAGTCACGTACGACATGATCATCGACATATGTACACGAACAGAATGCGGTGTGAAATTTGAAGACAGAGGATGGTATTTACCTGGAACGCTTGACGGTAACGAAAAGACGAAGTCTTACAGAGTTCATAACCGAGTATTGCTGGCCTTCTCAAAAATGCTGGACCTCAATAACAAAAATGAAGAAGAATTGCTGATTGCAATTTTCAGGTCTTGTCCGGAGATAGTTGCGGCATATACGTCTTCTTCCAATTTAAAGATCGTGTCTAAACCAACGGCCGGGTTTTTGAAGTGGTTCAATCGATATTCGAAAATCATTGCTTTGCCCATCCCGGAGATACTGATCGACAGTAATCAAGCGTTGGAGTTTCCGCCTCCAGTAAACATTGCTGTCGAGAATATCCTGCCATCGCCACTGACACGGTCAATATTCGACAGCCGGTTTCAAACTTACAGTCCACTTCTCCGTTACTTCCTCCTGCATCTGCAAGTGCAAGCACTAATGAAACTGCAAAAGGTCGTCACCATTTACGATCACAAAGGCTGGATCTCAGGAAAGTCAGACCTTCTAGAAGAGATATATCGACGGCTTCCGGATATCACAAATGTAGCTTCTCTTACGTGCGTCAGCACAGCACCTAACTTTACTTTACTGATTTCAAAATGGCTTCGGTTGTACGTGACAACGTTTCCAGATATATCCGCGGCCGCTAAGATCGACTTATCTGCTCGAATAATGGACATCATTGTGCGCGTTGTACCAGGTGATCGGTCTTGTGACACTTCATTTTATCTCAACAATGTGCCCGCATTAGAGATTGAAATGCGGAATCTTCTCGTCGTGCAGAGCATCGTCCCTGTGCCAGTAAAATTTTGGAACAAGCCAGGTTTGTCACAACTTTCCGCGAAAAGAGCAAGTTTACTAACATGAGCTGTGTGCAGACCACCGACAATACTCCCTACTTACATATCTGATGGTGTTTGTCACTACTGTGCGTGACAGGGAAATGTGTTCGGAGATTGCTAGAGTTCTTGAGAAGATTACTTCGTCGACATACTTATTTCAGCAAAACTTTCCAATTTCACCAATTCATACTCTTATTGAATCGTTGACGGTGATCATGCTCAACTCCGGCCATCAAGATCGTCAGACTATATGGTATCTCATTAACGAAGCTATCGCTCGGTGCTTGCGTTCACCGTTTAAATATATTGATCAAGCGAATCAGTTCTCTGGTGAAGGTTATCTTTGCTGGTCATTCAGTCCGTTTTTGACAGCACTTATCGAACAGTGGGAGTACCTTGTGCGTTCCAATAATCAGGAAGTAAAAACATCTGTTTCAGTGCTTCACGCCATCCTGAGGGTCGTCGTGGATTTCTGTCTATCGGGTGAGGACTTCCATATCTCCAGAGCTCATTTTTCGCATCTCCTTACGAATGAAAAGTCGATAAATGACGTGAACTATAAAAATGTCATACTAAAGTACTGTTCTCTACCTGACGTTGTCACGGCAGCTACAGCATTCTTTTATGGACTACCTGCACCTGACGGCATGTTAGCTTTCGAACCGCAGAGTTTCATACTTACGAACGGGAGCAATGAAGCTTTTAAAGATACTAGCGTGGTGGAGCCAATGATTGCCCAGATTACGGATATCGGGTATTCAGAATTGATCAGACTTTACCGTGCTACTGAGTACATAGTGTTGCAGAGCAAGGATTTACTGTTGGTCAGCAGAGTAGCAGAACAAGTTGCTTTCCGATTGAGTTGCGACTTGCGAGAGGCCACTATGAAATATGTTCGCAGAAAAGATTATTGGCAGCATTTGCTGTGGACGCCCGAAGACTTCAATTTCTCGAAGCTTCTGTTCACAAAATCGTTCTTTGGATTTGTGAATATTGTGATGAATAAAAATTCGGCGAGCAAGGAAGAGCTCGGATTCGTTTATGACTACATTCTTGGGATACTCCCAACGGCAAGAAAGTCGAGTAAAGTAAGATATTCCAGTATTCTGCATGCACATCACAGAACGATTCTAATGCGACGGCAGGTTATGGAGAATTTCCTTCCCGGATTGGCACTATTAGATAGCGAGACGCTCCTCTCCATCCTATCAGATAATATAAATTACTGGAATCCAAAAATCGCGGCCCGAATTTGCGGTGAAATAATTTGTCTCCTTCGGATGGATTGTCCCACGAAGTTTGTTGCGCTTCAGGATATCGACGACTTATTGAAGCTTGCAATTGTAAGTGACGACAAAATACTGGCATTGGAAATGCAAAAGCTATTGCAATCTAAGGGACAGATCCTGTTCACATCCGAAATTAAGTATTTGGGTAAAGTTTTTGAATCCAGAAACAAAGATCTGTACGATTTGGTATGCCAGCTGATAATTTCGTCGAATGAAGCTTTCTCTTATGTCCTCAACAACTATTCCGATACGATTATAGCAATAGAGGGCGATAGTCTGCTCTTGTTTGCCAAGGCCATTGCGGAATCTCTCTTTGACAACGATGATAAATCAGCATTTTATATTCGGAAAGTCGGCGTTGAGACAATTCCCGCGACGGCAGCCAAGATTTTGCTAGAATCTGTTAAGCGCGCTGACGCTTCTCAGCTCGAGCAGGATACCGCATTCTTCAAGAAAGTTGTACTGGCTCTCTCTACTGAGGAAGATTATACACTATTTTATGAGCACATTGCAAGTCACGCTACCATAATTTCCGAACACAGAATTGCATATACACATGCCATGTATCGTTGCAACGCGGTTACAGAGGGTATCAAGATGGATGCTGCTCGGTACATGAAATCTGTTGTCGCTAGAATCACTCGATACTTATCCGAGTCGGTATTTCTTTCTGCAAAGCAGCTCGGGATAATAGTAGCAGCTACAAATTTCGTTGCTGAATTTCCTCATGCTTTTTCGCTCGGGAAGTATGTGAATCCACCAATCGAGGCAGCGTTAGCTCGGTGGATAAGCAAATATGAGGTGATGCATTTTGCATTTAGTGTGATGCTTTCATCAGGTAATCCCGATGATTTAGAATATGTGAAATTCCTTCAGATGATTGCTGATAGCGGTCAGACGCGTTTGCCTGACAATCCAAATGCGGCGCCATGTTCCGTCGGTATCCAACGTGCATGCATGGTCCACTACTTGTACTTTTTGAATCCAAAAGTGCACGTTGACCCATTCTTGGCAACTCGATTGATGATGCTTTATACGGGAACATGTGGCCCTTCGGATAGGTTACTGTTACAGGTCTTCCACACTATGGATACAATTATGAACTTCAGCGATGCCGTTAAAATCGCACTGTACTCATTTACATACGAACCAGACATGCACATGAATTTCTGCACGCAGGGAGTGGAGGGTTTGAAGATTCTGCTGTCTGGAAAGACTTTTGGGATTAGTATTAAACATATGTTTCCCGAAAGTTTTGACTATGCTCCTGCAGATGCGAAGTCAATATTCGCGTATATGCAATATTGTAATACATCGGCGTGTACTACTAGTCCCTATGCCGTATACGATCCATTATTTATGCTACCAGTCCTTATGGACATGACATCGCGGAAGCTGGTGGATATCAAGGTCTTGACAGAAAATCATTGCATTGGATACGTGATTATGTGTCTGGGATTTGGAGGATCTGTATATGAAATGGCACGACGCACGTTGGTTCAGTTGGGTGCGCTATTTGAGGTACTTTTGTTTTGGATTACCAGCCTGCGGTTATTGCTAACAATAATAGGGCTCACGGTATAAGGAACGAGACATGATTCGTCTTCTCCTGTACAACTTGCATTATATGATCGAAGATCTCGAAATTTCTCGAGCATCCTCTCCAGGTGATGATGCCACATCGAAGCAAATATTTCCAAGGATCATTGCTACTGTGTATGCTAGCTTAATTCAAGTACTCGCCAATCCTGGCCACTTTCTTTATGAATTGGCAATTAGATATGTGACGGAGGCACCTGTGATGAAAATCCCTTCGTTGGGGCAAGTGGAGATTCCATTATACCGGCTGCTACTTCCGTCAAGTAACGTGGATACATACGCCAGAGCGACCAATTGGATGCTAAATGTGCTCGTAATGGCGCTCAAAGCAAAGGAGGTGTGTATACAGACCGTCCCTCTATCTAGTTCTTTAGATTTAACGTGCCATAGGATGCCACCGCCTATGAGAGGAGGTATGTGTTTGAGATCGTTCAGACTTTGGTAAGTAATGCATACGTTGCCGACTCAACAAAGAAGTTAGTAAAAGAATTGCTAGATCAGGCTCGTAATATTTTGGCAATGTCCCGATAGATATAGAGAAACGAACTGATGTATTTGTATAGTAGTAATGTATTGTAGTGACAGCAAAAAACTACACTAATTATCCAAACTCAATATCGTACACGCCTTCACCACCAAACAAGACCGCTAGAACGCGAAGAAAACCCAAAATTGCACATAACAATTGTCAACCAAATTACCTAAAACCCGCAAAATTGATATACGCTCATCGCTTTTCCAAGATATCCGCAGATCGATCAGAAAGCCTATTTATATAGCTCCTCTAGGTAGGGATCGGAGCTCCACCCTGACTCATCAACGTCCTGAAGCACGGTATGATACTTGTGACCTAACAGACCATCAGTAAATGACGAAAAAAGCATACTTGTCCTATCCTACATTGCATTCCTGACCTAGAGCCAAATTCGGAGTCGTGGTCATGTTCATGTTGACTTTCGTGGATGCCGTGTCGAACAACCTGTTGCCGATCATTCTCGTCGTTAATATCACTGCTACGATCTGATACTGCTACCACAGTATGCTGGGGTCTCGGGTGAATTACAGGTGCGTCTGACGTTGGTGATATCACTTGCATCGAAGATGGCGAAGGTGCTGAGAAAGTCATCAATCGCGGATGGAACTGGGCTTCCCATAATGAACCGATTATCGGTGCGCTCAAACCAGTACGGGAGTGTGAAGACTGAGGCGCAAGCAAAGGATGAAAATATAGCGGGATGTCCGAGTTGCCAGGAGTAAGGAGTGTTTGCTCTGCCCCAACTGCTCCATGATTTAGAGTTATCGGTTCGTCAACTGAAGTGCTAACGAATTCCGATTCATGTTCCGAGTCCATGTGCTGATCATCAGGAATAGTAGAGGGACTTAGAATTGTCGCATCTGAGGATTGGCTGTTGACTGGGGAAACTGTTTGCGCACGATCTGCAACTGACAATTTCCTGTCGATGTTACCGGGCCGCAGCGACTCTTCAATCTCCTCGCAATCATCCTCAAGAACAGTTGCATCGGAGCTAGGGTCATTCCTTTGTGTGATATTGGGCAGTGGCTGAATTAAGGATGGTATAGTATGTGACACAGGAGACGAGGACGGAGAATTGGGAATAATGGGAGCGAAAATATAGCCCGGAGCGGCCGGATCGTGATTGATCGGCGGTATCAGTGACGCTGGGGCAAGAGCTGGCGGTGAAATAACTGTCGGTACCCCATCACACCAAAAATTTGTGGTTCCTCGAAAAATAGTTGCCGGATCTTTCTCAACGTCGTAGTAATAGAAGCTCTCAGACCACGGCTGCAGAGGAGTGTCATAAATCCTGCGAGGAGGTGCGGCTGATGTAGCCCACCGAATCACTCGTGGCTCCTGCTTCTCTGCAGATGGAATGGACGAAGAAAGAGGATGGGCCTGTACAGGATTGACAACAACAGGTGGCAGCCAGGTTATACGTGAGTTATCGGCAGCATTCATGGATTTCGTTCTTGATAATGATGCGTGCACTAACTTTGTCTGCCGAGATTCCCTAGTAGCTGGTGGCTTTAATTGCGGCGACGACAAAGATTTGCTGTAAAGTAAATTATTTCGTTTGCTATTGCTTGGCGTATTGGGGGACAGGGGTTGAAGCGGATTTCGTGGCGGAATCTCATTAATGACGCTGATATAATTCATATCTCTAGCCCACGTTAAGAACACCTCACGATACCGTGCATCTCCCGACTGCTTCAGCTTTCCAACGAGATCTCGGTGCCTCTTTGTCGCGAAGTGCTGCCCGGCCCGGGTGATCGACTGCAGTCTGCCCGAATTACAATTCGGAATAGGACATTCATCTGGCAAAAGGACTCTGTCTCCAGTCCTTATTGGCGGCATTATGTTGCGCTATATCATTCGGTCAGATAAAACCACTGATAGAAGCTATATTTGCGGATAGGAAGGCAGGTAAGTTACAGTGCAAGAGATGCGGGTAATGTATTGTAAACGCAACACGCGCGCCGTCGCGTGTTGTCTTGACACCTTCCCGGGTAACTGCCAAAGAATGCCATCACCAAAGAACTCCCAGATGGCCGCTACTTTTTATATCACAATATTTTAGCTATTTTTTATAACTACAACCAATTTTCAATATGAACTCGTAATTATCATTCCTGGAAACTCTGGAATGAATACGACGATACATGAAGGGCATTCCTATGGTTGTGAAACGTCATTTTAAGTTTGAAGGTTTGCGTATGTTTACGTTTACTTATGCCGCAATCGTATAAGCGCGACAACCGTACCAAAATTGTCATTTACATAATAAAATAGCATGCTCTTTGGGTACCAATAGCAGAAATGTCATGCGACAGCTCAGCATTTGTGTGCTCCACCAGAGATTTCGACAGTTCCGATTACACGTCTATATATAACTCTCAATCTATTCGTTCGGTTACTTGATTATCTGTAAGTGTGGATTAATGACTGTGGAATGGATCCTATTAGCGTATCGACTTGTGATACTTCTAAATGCCAAACAAATATTAGCTTGCCGGATCATCTGCCATAACCTACAATGCGCTAATAATTTGTTGTAGCTGTTACGCATCGGTCGATTGTTGCCATTTTCTTGCAGCCGTATCTCCTCATACCTCTATTGTAAGTACTCTAGACAACCAGAATTTATTCCATGAAATGATTATCGATTCTTTGTTGACGTCGATGCATGATCGGTCTCTATCTGAAAGATGCTAACGATGACGTGGTCGCTACAGATCTTTACATTTAATATCATTTCTATGTGACAGTTGAAGCGGGACATGGAGTATAAGTACACGCCACAAGAGCTCAAGACTCTCGCGAAGTCGCCACTATGTGTGCGTCCGGAGCGTTTGAAGCCAAATGAAGAATGGATGGGGTAAAATTACAGCATTCATTTCTAGACTATAGCTGAGACCGTTTAGTCCACCGATCTTACAGAACAATACTCCGAAGGTAGCAAGTTTTTCAAAGCCAGATCGTGAGCACGGAGATGACGACTCTTTGCGAAAATTGTACGTATTTAGCTTTGTACTGTGGGTCAGAATTGTGAATAACTGGACAATTAGCACCAGTCATCTTTCCAAAGAAAAAAAACCGATTAGTTCAAAATCAAGTAAGTCTACTAGTTTTAGTTGGGCGTCCGCTGTTAACGGTAGACCAGAGCAAGACGATATTGTACTAGGGCCACCAAAAATTTCGTTTGGATCATCGTTAGGATTGCGAAAAAATACAGAGAGTGAAGGCGGGGATAAGAGCACTGAGTCCATAGATTTGGATTCGTCCTTTGCACGACGGTTTGAACGATCACGAGATGCCAGTGGCTCGTCGTCACTGTCGACTGGCTCACGATTGTCAGTGTCTAGCAGAACACAGCCCAACCGAACGAGTAATACGTCATACGGACGCCGACAGACTAGAGAAGAAGATGGTGACGATTGGAAGGAAGTCAGCTCTCGCCATGCACGGAAAAGCTTTGGAGCGGATGATTCAGAAAAATTTAGAAGGAATAAAGACGATGAGAGGGGACTCAAATCTGAATCATTGAATCGAGACAGACGATCGAAAGACGTATCGGGCGGCGTGAAGAGAGATGAAGGGTCTTGGCGTGACCGGGATCCGGAGAAGGATAGGGACCGTCGTGAGATATACCCTCGAGACAACAAGAGCGAACGGCATGGCACATTATCGAATCGATTTATGGAGAAGTCTCCAGAATGGATGGATGCTCCAGCGGAGAGTGATGGACTCAACTTCAGTAATAGTGAGTTTGCACATGCTGTTGGGAATAGCAACTTAGCGAGCAGCGCTGCTCCACCTTCGACGACAGGTTCAAGCTTGAAGTCGCTGAGCGGAGGCCCCACAGCACATTCCATTGAAGAATTCCAGGCCTGGAAAGCTAGAATGAAGGCAGCAGATAATGACAGAAAGGGAATTAAGGAGAGCAAGCCAGAGTCACTGAAGAACGATGCATCGGCGTCTGAATCGGCATCAAAACCGGGAATTTCAGACACGGGAGCAGTGGATCGGTTTTTCGGTTTTGCTAGTAAAGCTATCACTACTGATGAAATTAAGGAATTGCCTGCTGGTTTTGAAAGTGTTGTCAAGGTGCCAGGAGAAGGCCCGCGGTCATCCAGGTTTTCGTCATTTTTTAAGCCTGAGCAAATTAGCACATCCGGTCGAGAATCCTCCTCGGAAGAGCAAGCTCGATCGACTGAGGGTTTCACTCGTCCTCAGAGCTCGCAATTTGCGTCTATCTTGTCCAATGCTGGTGCCCATAACGAAGGCCCTCCTTCTTCGGCAGATGTCTCGCCAGAACCGGAGAATTCAGCACCAAAGGCAAATGACGATAAAGAGGGATTTAAGCGGATTATGGCTATATTGGGAACGAAGTCAAGCCGATCGAGCCAGAACTCTACACCAGCACCGGTGGAATCCGCAGATGCTAATTTGCCTTCCGCGTCAGTTACTCTAGCCACTGCTATAATGCAACCAGAAATTAAGATAGTGGCAACTCCAGAAGGTCAGAATACAGCGCCGCCATGTATTTCACCGTCGAATTCGTCCGCAGCTTCAGACAAGGTGGAAGCCCCTAAGCCTAACAAGGATTCCAGTAACGCACAGTTCTTAATGGGCTTGATGAGCCAATCATCTAAAATGAGAATTCACAGACAGCCATCACCTGTGCCTGTGACGATTCATACAGCGGAAGCGCTGAGACCATTACTAATAACACCACATCAGTCGGCGCTACCTATTATGCGTCAACTAGAGGTTAATGTTAACGGCCAGGATGTACAGCAGCCACAGCCACAGCCACCGCCAGGTATCGGACGAAGCCCATCATCTTTCAACGAGAGCGTTCGGCTTGGGCATGGTGATCCTAGATTGCAACAGATCCCGCAAATGAGTCAGCTACCTCCACAGTGGGCAGGGCCTCCAATGGGGCCGAACGGCTTGCGTATGGCAGGCCCGCAGGGGCGGCAGCGATTGGTACCCACGATAGTGTCAAATGTTCAAGCCGGACAACCTGGCGGTCTTGTTGTGCCGAACGCACATGGCGGCATTCTATCGCCACAGTTGAGTGACGGCATGGGTCTAAAATCGCCGCCAGACATTTCGAAACAGCAACTTCCTCCAGAGGGTCTTGGAGTGCCAGGAAGTCATGTTGCTCCACAACAAGGATTCCCTCCGTTCCCGCCTGGTATGATTCCCCCAGCAGCCAACTTGCCACCGTTCCCCCCTGGAGGGTTACCGCCATTCTTTGGAATGCACGGTCCTCCTCCACCTTTCCCTCCAGGATTCCCACTGTCTCATCTGCAGCATGACCCAACCTTGGGAGTACCACCCATGCCGAATATGCTGCCGGGAGGAGCACGAGGAGCACCGCCGAATGGAATGCCGCCGTTTGCGTTTGGACTACCACCGCCGGGTCTCGGATTTAATGGCGTGTCGGGAAACATGGACGGCGATCTAGCGCGAGGCCCGACAGATCCGCAAATATCGGGGAAGTAGGGGTATGTTCCGTTCCCTGTATTATTTAGGTACCTGTATGAGTTGTGAGGCAGTGTATTATTTAGGTTGCTTGAGATTGTGTATTTGCTGTATTGTGTATGTTTTGTATAACTCAGATTCGAGAGTCTTATTAAGTAGTTTAGTTATGTCATGTATTGTGCGTATAATTTCGTAGTCGGTCCTTTGACTGTGAGGGTCTCGTGTTTCGTGGCGGTGCACCGTGGATTAGGGTGTCGCGAGTCGAACCGAGTGATGCCGCCGCGTGAGCAAAAGTGCGCGGTAAGTTCACGGAGTCCATGCAGAAGAGCATTGATTGATGGTTGTTTTGTCCTCAACCTCACCCCCAGTTCTCCTGTTTACTTCCACGTTATCCCTCTCCCGGCTCCCGTCC
Organism: Lipomyces chichibuensis; assembly: GCF_038497645.1. NCBI lineage: Eukaryota > Fungi > Ascomycota > Lipomycetes > Lipomycetales > Lipomycetaceae > Lipomyces > Lipomyces chichibuensis. The sequence continues at coordinate 8,813 of NW_027117454.1, read as the reverse complement.
GGGACCTTTCTTGCACCGATTCTGCCTCTGCTGAGTCAACACGCGCGCAAGTGCTATTGAGTATTGGTACGCACGTTCGCCTACCTCCTCGCCTGATCTCGGATTCGAGAGACACAAGAGCGCCAATATGACTATGTCGGCTGCTCCTGCGGCCACTGAGGCCGTCCCGGTTGTCGATCCGCTCTCGCTCACGACGACGCTCTCCGCCGCAACAGATTCGTCCAGTTTGCCTGCGGACGACAAAACCGCAGTTGCAATGCCCCCCGTGACCACCGCAGACCACATCAAGACCACACTCACTGCTAATGACAGCATCGACGAGGAGGACGATGACGACAAGTCCCTCACCGTCTCGCCCCTGACCGTCACTCTCCTGCTCATATCCGGCCTGCGTGTTTCCATCACCATCGATCGCGAGTACATGAAAGGACACTCGCTTGGGCTGCGCGAGCCTGAGAGTCTGACGGTGTTGACTTTGAAAGAATGCATCTGGAAGGACTGGAAAGAAGGTATGTGTGAATTGCTGCTATCTGCGACGTGTCGTTAACAAATGTAGAATGGGGCGGGCGCCCGGGGGGTACAGAGTGCATTCGTCTGATCCATTTCGGCCGCCTGTTGGACGACAAAGATTCACTGGGGGGTACGCATTCTTTTTTTTTGTACGGGTAAATGTGCTAATAGGAAATTTGCAGCAAGCCAACTGTCGAGAACGAACATCTACAACGTCCTCCACATGTCGGTCCGGCCGGCGTCGATCGTGGACACAAACACAACGACTCGAGGAAGCAAACATCGACCGAGCAATACCAACATTGACCGATCTAGCAGACACCATCACCACTACCATCACCCTCATAATAACCACCATCATCGTCAGCGCGATCCTTCCATCAGTGCCCACGAGAACCATGACAGCTCAACCGAGCGATCTCCGGGTTGCGGCTGTGTCATCCTATGATATAAGTGCATGGGTCGGTGTTTGCTTGTAATGACTTTTGATGCTGCGGTAATTGTCTGTGTTTTGGGTATGGTTTAGGATTGGTTGGGTTACGTTATCATTGCATCGTTGGTTTTTCTGACTAGAGTCGATGTCGTTCCGGTATGTTTTTCGCATGGATCTACAGGGTTTTCGTCATTCTTGTATATGATCCTTGTACAGTGTATATTTTCTTTCGTTGTTTCGGAATTGTTTCTTCGCAACGGAGTTAAACTGTTGACCTGTGTGGGAATTGTGTCTTCAAATTTCGCTTGCCATTTTCTTTGAGCTTGCTAGTCCACTATCTAAATATCGGCTTCAGAATGAGAGGATGCGCTTTAAATATAATCCTGCGTTTGTTTTGGTGTAGCTTAAGTGTTTGCTTTGTATTTACATGTTTGCTCATTGTTCTTTTGGGTTCGAATCATAAGTGTGTCAGCTCTAGTGCTTCTTGACCACGTCTGTCCGGTTTGTGATCGTCCTTATAATTAATATCAACTATAACAGATATATATATATATTCAACTCTCAGACTCTATTTCGCCGCTCCAGGTCGGTATGGAAATCTAGTGGGCATTCGTCCATACCTGATTTCATTCGTCAGCACTTGTAACTCGCTCGTCAACACCTTGAAATACCATACCTCCGTAAATATCTTCCCAATCAACAATGCCGTCCCGACCTAATAGGATCTCTCTCGCCGGATCTGTCCGTGAGCCGGGCGCACCGTTTCCACTCACAACCTCCGCCCGTCGCAGAACGTCTGGATATAACGGCAGGCTGGCACTGACAGCCTCGAGCTCCATCACTCGCTTGACCGGCTCATGTGTTCCAAAGAGCCTCCGCAGGTTCTCCATCTTAAGGTCAAACTGGGTCTGTTCCCAATTCTTGAGGCGTGCCTCGAGAGGGTGAGATGATGGATCGGATGGCAAGTTGAGTGCGTCCGCCATAGGCGCAGGGGGGTTGCTTGCGACAATGTGATTCGCTAGCTCCGGGACCTGCGTGCTCGTAATTGCAGGTTTCGGCACGCTCGAGGCATACGGTACCTGGGGGATAACACGCAATGACTGGACAGTCAGCTGCGATCAAATCAACGTCTTCAATGAAACTCACCATTTTATCTTTAAGCGATATGTAATAAATAATACGACAAATCCGATGTAGATGGTGATTGGAAGTCAACTATGGGCGATGATGACAGTGAAAATCGAGTGGGTCTGTCGTATGGACGTGTGACAAGCTGACCAAGGGAGTTGAACGTAGTAGTTGTAGCGTCCGGGTAACCCGAACTCTCATCAATGCTGCTTCGAGAAATCGATTTTTTTCGCACCGCATATATTAGTCCGAGAACAGTGCGTGAATTCGGCATGTCGAAATCAGTTCATGCGAAAATCCTTTCTTTTGAGGCCCTCGGCCTGTCTAAGTCACTTTCGGAGTCGCTGAATTCGATGGCCATCCAGCGGCCTTCGCAGATCCAGATTGCTTGTATTCCCCAGATCCTCAAGGGCCGCGATTGCATTGGTGGAGCGCGAACTGGTTCAGGCAAGACTATCGCGTTCGCAGCCCCGATACTGCAAAAGTTCTCCGAAGATCCGTTTGGCGTGTTCGCCGTCGTACTGACACCGACGCGCGAGCTGGCGTTCCAAATATCCGAGCAGTTTGCTGCTCTTGGTGCGTCAATGAATCTGAAACAGGCAGTTATAGTCGGAGGCATGGACATGATCGCACAAGCTCTTGCGCTCCAGAAACGGCCGCATGTGGTTATTGCGACTCCCGGGCGGCTGGCGGATCATATTCGGAGCAGCGGAGAAGAAGCTATTGCTGGCCTGCGACGTGTCAAATTCCTAGTCATTGACGAGGCAGATCGGCTATTGACCCCTGGTTTCGCGGAGGATTTAGAAGAATGTATGAATGTTATGACAAAAGCCAAGGACAGGCAGACGCTGCTGTTTTCGGCCACGATCACGCAGTCAGTTATGCAACTGAAGGAGTCGTTCCGCCACATCTTTGTGCACGAGGTCCCCTCAAATAGGTGCGTCTTTATTTTTTGTAAATTTTACTTATTTTAAATCTTGCTAACGAACAAAGCATTTCCATTCCGGCTACGCTGGATCAGAGGTATTTGTTTATTCCAACACACGTCCGCGAAGCGTACCTCGTTTCGCTTCTAACACTTCCGATCAACGAGAAGAAATCAGCAATAGTGTTTGTCAACCGTGCGACGACTGCCGAGGTGCTAAAGAGGATCTTCCGTAGCATGGACGTGCGAGTGACATCGCTGCACTCACAGATATCGCAGCGAGAGAGGATTGACTCCTTAGGGCGATTCCGAGCCGAGGCCGCGCGAGTGCTAGTCGCGACCGACGTGGCGAGCAGAGGTCTGGATATTCCAGTCGTGCAGATGGTAGTTAATTTTGACATTCCGGCTGATCCCGATGACTACATACACCGAGTCGGTCGTACAGCCCGTGCAGGGCGGACAGGCGAGAGCATTGCGTTTGTCACGGAGCATGATATCAATCGAATTAAAGCAATTGAAGAGCGGGTAGGTAAGATCATGACCAAGTACGAGCTTGTAACAGAGAGCATGGTCATTCGCGATTCATTGCAACAGACATCGAATGCCAAGCGGGAGGCGCTGATGGATTTGGAAAGAGAGAATTCGGGATCGTTGCGTAAGAAGCGGAGGTTCGAAGGGAGATGAAGATTTAATATTTTACATTTGTATTATACTTTGGCTCCTGGCATATTTTGTGGCGTTTGCGTTTGGATCATATATTTTTGTAAATTGCGGTTAATTAGACATGCTATTTAATGTTACCACATTTTATAAAACGGCGGAGATCTTTGTTGGGATAGTCCTTGTGTTTCCCGTTATGCATGACGTTCCGTGAGGGCCATGCGGCTGACCTCCGACTCCATACCTTTTGCGAATTAGCGAATAATAATTACACACAATCCTTTGTTACACCTCACCTGGATAATTACAATAAGTCACTGCATAAATCTTTCTGCAAATTTACCTGCATTTAGGTAACTTGAACGAAAAATTCGATAAGCCTTGTCATTTTATATCGCAGTAGCCATTTTGTGCCTCAGAATGGTGTTGCCGACATATGCGGACACCGTTCTCAGCCTTACCAGCGAAGAGTCCGAGGCTACATGCGATGAGGACGTTGATGTTAATGTAATAGATAAGGGATCGCCTAGAATCGGTATGTAATTCGATTTTTTTGTCTTGTTGCGTCGCGGAGGAACCTAAGATCTCAGATTTCACGAAACGGCTACCGGCTGAATTGCGAACACTAGTATTCTGCTGGTTGGACTTTCGATCGATTTTGATATGCCGACGAGTGTGCCAGGGATGGAAAGATGCTGCAGAGATGAGCACTGTCTGGCGGCACCAGTTCAGGCTGCGTCGGCGGTGGGCGGTGAAGCCAGATACGCCGTCCGATATCGATTGGCGCATGATGTTCAAGACCCGGTATCTTTTGGATCGCCGGTGGGATCACGGAGAATGTGTGTACGCGTATAATTTGGATGGGCATGAGGAGAGCGTGTATTGCGTTCAATTTGACGAGCGAGTGTTTCTCATATTCTGATGCCTGAGACGCTGCTAACCTTGACAGTGAGAAAATAATAACAGGATCTCGTGATCGTTCAATCAGAGTGTGGGATACTACGACGGGCAAGCAAATATTGGCGTTGAACGCGACGTCGTCCGCATTAGAAGACAACCCAATCGCACATTCTGGATCAGTTCTTTGCCTGCAGTACGACGACAAGTTGATGCTTACCGGATCGAGCGACGAGACGGTTATAATATGGGAACTACCGGCTTACCGGGCAGTGCGTCAGTTGCATGACCACAAGGGTGGGATTACTGGGTGTTTTTCTGGCGGAATTCTTGCTGACAGTGCTGTAGGAGGGATCCTTGATCTTTCGTTCAACGACCGGTACATTGCAACGTGCTCTAAAGACGGCATGCTCATTATTCGGGACCGGCGCGAGGAGGGATTTCCACTTCGGCATATTGTTGTTGCATGCAACGGCTCTGTGAACTCAGTGCATATCCGGCGGAGTTTCATTGCGACTGCGGGTGTGGATGGGATCGTGAAGGTGTGGAATGCGGACTCGGGAAAATTGCTAATGAGTTTACACGGACACTCGCGTGGCCTTGCGTGCGTAACGCTTAGTACGGACGCGCGTACAATTATCAGTGGCGGCAACGATAACACAATACGGGTGTGGGTATGTCCGGACGATGGCAAGATATTGAACGTATAAATAATGCTGACGCGGAGTAGGACACCAAGAAGCAGAACTGCCTGTTCGAGTTCGCAGGTCACGAGTCGCTCGTCCGGACACTGCATGTGTTTGGAAGGAAAGGTCTGTAGATGGTATATATTATGACGGTTTTCGTGTACTTACGAATGCAGTCCTCTCAGGTAGCTACGACCAGACGCTGAAAGTATGGGACTTGGACTACCGAAAGAAGGTTCTGGATCTGCAGAAATACCACGGCAACTGGATATTTTCGGCGAAGATGGACAGCAAGCGGATAGTGTCGACGTCTTTTGGCGCGAAGCCTGTAGTGCTGGACTTTACGCGCGAGCTCGACCAGGACTATGTGCGATATATTTCGATGTGATGATAGTGAGTAGATGTGATACTCGTTGCATTGGGAGGAGTTCAGGATTACTGTATGTGTATTATCATACTATCGATAATTTCAAAAGCTGTACAATCGCTGAAGTAAACATTAACTAGTTTAATCATGATATTTAAGTGATGTAGTAAGGTTTGGCTAGATTCCACTTTAATTTGCGATGCTAGCCGGAAACAGACTAGTGCATTACCAAATGCAGATATAAAATAGGCTCTAGGCAATGTACCTTTACTCGATAGAGTACGGATCAGTTATTGGCCAGGGCGGGGGTGTTACCAAGTAACGGGTACAAGGATGCGGTGCAAATCTTTGCCGCAGCCGGCGCGCTAATGCCGGAAGCTGCAGATTCATGTGAGGCAGCGTCATCGTCTGCTCCGTATCATGAACTGAAACAAAAGTGGAGGATGGACAAATATATAATACCGATTCCCACCTTGCCTCGAGTCGGCCCTGCATTCCACTCTACTCTGTATTTATATCAGATCCACAATGTCTTTCTCGTCTCTGCCCGCCACCATGAAAGCTCTCCGGTGAGTTCAGTACTACTACTACGAATCATACCAGTCCGATTCTGATTCAATTTATTGATTAGCTATGAGAGGCCCCTCGTCCATTCAGTTGTCGACGCGCCTCTTCCTACTCTACGCGACAATGATGTCATGATCAAGGTCGCTGCCTGTGGCGTCTGCGGTACTGATTTGCACATTCACGAAGGTGAGTTCATCGCGCGGTTCCCGCTCATTCCCGGCCACGAGGTAGTGGGTACTGTTGCTGCGATGGGCAAGAACGTAATAGATTTTCAGCTCGGAGATCGAGTTGTGGCCGACAACTCTGAGCTCTGCGGCGAGTGCTTCTACTGCCGTCGTGGCAAGGCACTACTATGTGAGCATTTCAACGCTCATGGCGTCACTCTCGACGGCGCATTCGCCGAGTACTGCGCATATCCTGCCGGTAAGGTCTTCAAGATCTCGCACCTCTCGGCAGTCGATGCCACATTGCTCGAGCCTGCGTCCTGTGCCGCCCACGGTCTTGAGAAAATTCGCCCGGATATCGGCTCCACCGTGCTCATGTTTGGCGCCGGCCCCACCGGCCTCGTTCTCGCCCAGCTTCTCCGCCACAATGGCGGTTGCCACGTCGTGATTGCAGCAAACGCCGGGAACAAAATGAAGCTTGCAAAGGAGCTTGATGCCGCCGACGTCTACATAGAGCTTGACCGTCAGCACCCGCATGCCCAGTTTGAGCAGCTCAAGATGGAAAACCCCTACGGTTTTGATATTGTCGTCGAGGCTACAGGCAGCCCCAAAATTCTAGAGGACTCAATTAACTACGTCCGCCGCGGCGGCAAACTCGTCGTGTACGGTGTTTACAACAACTCGGCCCGGGTCACTTGGCCGCCTACTAAGATCTGTAAGTGCAATGTATCTTGGTGGATGATTGTCTATCATTTTTTTCTTTCCTAACGGCCATAGTCGGTGACGAAATCACCATTCTCGGCTCTTTCTCTGAGACCTACATGTTCCCCGCCGCCATCGGCTACCTCGACGGTGAAAATCCGAAGGTCAAAGTCGGCGGGATAGTCAACAAGACTTTCAAGCTCGACCAGTGGGAAGAGTGTCTTGAGTCCCTTAGGAATAAGTCTGCCATTAAGGCCGCCATTGTATTTGAGTAATGTACTATCCTAAAAACTGATTCGGTGTTCTTTGCTTTGCTAGGACATGTATAGTGTACATATTTTTTTAGTTTGCAGTGGTGTTATGTGAATTATATATACTTCCTCGGTAGGCTGACACTAAATGTGTGCGTGTATGTCGATGGCTGTACTGGTTATATTATCTTGAACCCATCATTGATCGAGTTGTTAATCGCTTGCGTATATCACCAGACCAGATAGTGTGTACTAGAGGGAAAGTGCTGTTGGCAATGTTGCTTCTGTTCATCTGTTCCACATTGTTCGAGAAGCAGCGCCTCACGTATTCGTCCCAGTGTCGACTTAGGGACACAGCCTTTGTTAATGCGTGGCAGCACTGGCGGCAAATACAACTGCTCCAATTGTGTCTCTCAATTCCGATTTGAACTCCTTTGGCGATGTCGACCATCATACCCTACTCTATGAATTTGACGCAAATCTTAAGTTAATAATAGCAAACGCCAGCAGGACGATTCAGAAGTCATAGCTCATTTATTGTCAACAACACAGCCCGGAAAAAGTTCCATCGCCGTCAGCATAACTGGCACATAGCGTTGTCCGATCGGAGTCTCGAGAACTCGACCCATGGTGAGTTCCACTTCCATTAATGTCCATAAACCTGCGAAACAGCACTAGCGTGTAGAGACTTTGTCACCAAATGTAGATCAGAGATAAATGTTGTGAGTCATTGATGAAGGTTGCGAAGTATGTCTATCTATACAGCCGGATTTCAAGTTCACCAAGTTGCGCCGCGATATTCGATTTCGACATAGTATTAATCAACCGTAGAGAAACGAATTCACTGGGTATTTAAGCTGCAAGAATCACTAAGCCTTCGTATACAGACATTTGCCAGTTATAGCAATAGTTGTCCGATTTGGTCGGCGTCAAGGTAAACCTCGACTTCACTAATATCAATGAAAGAATCGAGTTTGGTTAGATGATGGCCCAGGAGTTGGACTATTGGACAGCTGATCTTCTGGTAAAACTTCACTATCGTAGCCGTCATTGAGGCGAAATAGTTTTGGCGATATCCTCTGGTTTCCATTTATATGAGAGTCAATAACCGGTGGATACTCGTATACAAATCTATAGAAAAGAATTGAGAGCTGGTAGAAGACTTCCGGTGCGAGGGTTAGATATAGGTTTGCGGTTTGATAATATTTTAAACCAAGGTCTCGGAATAAAATCACAATAGAACGAGCTGTACACAAGTTAATGTAGGAATTTAAGTGATGTGTATGGATGATGTTTTTGTTTGATGTGGGATTGACTGGTTGGCGTTTTGTTTGACATAGGGCTGTTGACGATACGATATCGGCGACTATTTTGGCTACGAATACTATATCGGCAAAATAAAAAGTCTGCCGATATTTAACGTAATCCATAAGCGAGCTGCGCACCCAAGCGAGCTGCGCACTTGGCCACCTACAAGCACGTTCGAAGTTCAACAAGTCCACGATAACACAGAAAATCAATTG